>NC_057797.1:106687161-106687748 GCF_018294505.1 Triticum aestivum
ATCAACCCCGTATGCTATTCCCTTTGTCTATCGATATGTTACTTGCCCGAGATTCGATCGTCGGTATCCCAATACCTCGTTCAATCTCGTTACCGGCAAGTCACTTTACTCGTACCGTAATGCATGATCCCGTGACCAAACACTTGGTCACTTTGAGCTCATTATGATGATGCATTACTGAGTGGGCCCAGTGATACCTCTCCGTCATACGGAGTGACAAATCCCAGTCTTGATCCATGTCACCCAACAGACACTTTCGGAGATACCCGTAGTCTACCTTTATAGTCACCCAGTTACGTTGTGACGTTTGGCATACCCAAAGCACTCCTACGGTATCCGGGAGTTACACGATCTCATGGTCTAAGGAAAAGATACTTTGACATTGCAAAACTCTAGCAAACGAACTATACGATCTTGTGCTATGTTTAGGATTGGGTCTGGTCCATCACATCATTCTCCTAATGATGTGATCTCGTTATCAATGACATCCAGTGTCCATAGTCAGGAAACCATGACTATCTGTTGATCAACGAGCTAGTCAACTAGAGGCTCACTAGGGACATGTTGGTGTCTGTTATTCACACATG
>NC_057797.1:106688906-106709042 GCF_018294505.1 Triticum aestivum
GGCATAGGGGATGACGCTCATCTCTTCTATATCTTCTGCCGTGGTCGGACATTGAGCTGAGCTCAATTTCATACCTTGCAACACAGGCAAGAACCCCTTCTTGGATTGATCCATATTGAACTTCTTCAATATCTTATCAAGGTATGTGCTTTGTGAAAGACCTATGAGACGTCTTGATCTATCTCTATAGATTTTGATGCCTAATATATAAGCAGCTTCTCCAAGGTCCTTCATTGAAAAACTTTTATTCAAGTAGGCCTTGATGCTGTCCAAGAGTTCTATATCATTTCCCATCAAAAGTATGTCATCTACATATAATATGAGAAATGCTACAGAGCTCCCACTCACTTTCTTGTAAACGCAGGCTTCTCCATAAGTCTGTGTAAACCCAAACGCTTTGATCATCTCATCAAAGCGAATGTTCCAACTCCGAGATGCTTGCACCAGCCCATAAATCGAGCGTTGGAGCTTGCACACTTTGTCAGCATTCTTAGGGTCGACAAAACCTTCCGGCTGCATCATATACAATTCTTCCTTAAGGAAACCATTAAGGAATGCCGTTTTGACGTCCATTTGCCATATTTCGTAATCATAGAATGCGGCAATTGCTAACATGATTCGGACGGACTTCAGCTTCGCTACCGGTGAGAAAGTCTCATCGTAGTCAACCCCTTGAACTTGTCGATAACCCTTAGCGACAAGCCAAGCTTTATAGATGGTCACATTACCATCCGCGTCTGTCTTCTTCTTAAAGATCCATTTATTTTCTATGGCTCGCCGTTCAACGGGCAAGTCAGTCAAAGTCCATACTTCGTTTTCATACATGGATCCTATCTCGGATTTCATGGCTTCTAGCCATTTGTCGGAATCTGGTCCCGCCATCGCTTCCTCATAGTTCGAAGGTTCACCGTTGTCTAACAACATGATTTCCAAGACAGGGTTGCCGTACCACTCTGGTGCGGAACGTGTCCTTGTGGACCTTCGAATTTCAGTAGGAGCTTGATCAGAAGTATCTTGATCATTATCATTAACTTCCTCTCTAGTCGGTGCTGGCACCTCAGAAACATTTTCTTGAGTTGCGCCATTTTCCGGTTCAAGAGGTAATACTTCATCAAGCTCTACTTTCCTCCCACTTACTTCTTTCGAGAGAAACTCTTTCTCCAGAAAGGACCCATTCTTGGCAACAAAGATCTTGCCTTCGGATCTGAGGTAGAAGGTGTACCCAATAGTTTCTTTTGGGTATCCTATGAAGACGCATTTTTCCGATTTGGGTTCGAGCTTTTCAGGTTGAAGTTTCTTTACATAAGCATCGCATCCCCAAACTTTTAGAAACGACAGCTTAGGTTTCTTCCCAAACCATAATTCATACGTTGTCGTCTTAACGGATTTCGACGGGGCCCTATTTAAAGTGAATGCGGCAGTCTCTAAAGCATAGCCCCAGAAGGAAAGCGGTAAATCGGTAAGAGACATCATAGATCGCACCATATCCAACAGAGTGCGATTACGACGTTCGGACACACCATTACGCTGAGGTGTTCCAGGCGGCGTGAGTTGTGAAACTATTCCACATTTTCTTAAGTGTGCCCCAAACTCGTGACTCAAGTATTCTCCTCCACGATCTGATCGTAGAAACTTGATTTTCCTGTCACGTTGATTTTCAACCTCACTCTGAAATTCCTTGAACTTTTCAAAGGTTTCAGACTTGTGTTTCATTAAGTAGATATACCCATACCTACTTAAATCATCAGTGAGGGTGAGAACATAACGATAGCCACCGCGAGCCTCAACACTCATCGGACCGCACACATCAGTATGTATGATTTCCAATAAGTCGGTTGCTCGCTCCATTGTTCCTAAGAACGGAGTCTTGGTCATTTTACCCATAAGGCATGGTTCGCACGTGTCAAATGATTCATAATCAAGAGACTCTAAAAGTCCATCAGCATGGAGCTTCTTCATGCGTTTAACACCTATGTGACCAAGGCGGCAGTGCCACAAGTATGTGGGACTATCATTATCAACCTTACTTCTTTTGGTACTCACATTATGAATATGTGTAGCATCACGTTCGAGATTCATAAGGAATAAACCATTCACCATAGGAGCATGACCATAAAACATATCTCTCATAAAAATGGAACAACCATTATTCTCAGATTTAAAAGAGTAGCCATCTCGAATTAAACGAGATCCCGATACAATGTTCATGCTCAAAGCTGGCACTAAATAACAATTATTAAGGTTTAAAACTAATCCCGAAGGGAGATGCAGAGGTAGCGTGCCGACGGCGATCACATTGACCTTGGAACCATTCCCGACGCGCATCGTCACCTCGTCCTTTGCTAGTTTCCGTTTATTCCGCAGCCCCTGCTTTGAGTTACAAATGTGAGCAACTGCACCGGTATCAAATACCCAGGAGCCACTACGGGCACTAGTAAGGTACACATCAATTACATGTATATCATATATACCTTTTGTTTTGCCGGCCTTCTTATCCGCTAAGTACTTAGGGCAGTTCCGCTTCCAGTGACCGCTTCCCTTGCAATAAAAGCACTCAGTCTCGGGCTTGGGTCCATTCTTTGGCTTCTTCCCAGCAGCTTGCTTGCCAGGCGCGGCAACCTCCTTGCCGTCCTTCTTGAAGTTCTTTTTACCCTTGCCTTTCTTGAACTTAGTGGTTTTATTGACCATCAACACTTGATGTTCCTTTCTGACTTCTACCTCTGCTGATTTCAGCATAGCAAATACTTCAGGAATGGTCTTTTCCATCCCCTGCATATTGAAGTTCATCACAAAGCTCTTGTAGCTTGGTGGAAGCGACTGGAGGATTCTGTCAATGACCGCATCATCCGGGAGATTAACTCCCAGCTGAGTCAAGCGGTTATGCAACCCAGACATAGTGAGTATGTGCTCACTGACAGAACTGTTTTCCTCCATCTTACAGCTAAAGAATTTGTCGGAGACTTCATATCTCTCGACCCGGGCATGATCTTGGAAAACCATTTTCAGCTCTTCGAACATCTCATATGCTCCATGTCTCTCAAAACGCTTTTGGAGCCCCGGCTCTAGACTGTAAAGCATGCCGCACTGAACGAGGGAGTAGTCATCGAAACGTGCCTGCCAAGCGTTCATAACGTCTTGTTCCGCAGGGAGAACGGGTGCGTCACCAAGCGGTGCTTGTAGGACATAATCTTTCTTGGCAGCTATGAGGATGATCCTCAGGTTCCGGACCCAGTCCGTATAGTTGCTGCCATCGTCTTTCAGCTTAGTTTTCTCTAGGAACGCGTTGAAGTTGAGGACTACGTTGGCCATTTGATCTACAAGACATATTGCAAAGATTTTAGACTAAGTTCATGATAATTAAGTTCAACTAATCAAATTATTAGTGAACTCCCACTTAGATTAGACATCCCTCTGGTCATCTAAGTATTACATGATCCGAGTTAAACTAGACCGTGTCCGATCATCACGTGAGACGGACTAGTCAACATCGGTGAACATCTTCATGTTGATCGTATCTTCTATACGACTCATGCTCGACCTTTCGGTCTTCTGTGTTCCGAGGCCATGTCTGTACATGCTAGGCTCGTCAAGTCAACCTAAGTGTTTGCATGTGTAAATCTGTCTTACACCCGTTGTATGTGAACGTCTGAATAAAACACCCGATCATCACGTGGTGTTTTGAAACAGCGAACTGTCGCAGCGGTGCACAGTTAGGGGGAACACTTCTTGAAATTATTGTGAGGGATCATCTTATTTACTACCGTCGTTCTAAGTAAACAAGATGCAAAACATGATAAACATCACATGCAATCAAATAAAAAACGTGACATGATATGGCCAATATCACATAGCTCCTTTGATCTCCATCTTGGGGCTCCATGATCATCTTGTCACCGGCTTGACACCATGATCTCCATCATCATGATCTCCATCATCGTGTCTCCATGAAGTTGCTCGCCAACTATTACTTCTACTACTATGGCTAACGCGTTTAGCAATAAAGTAAAGTAATTTACATGGCGTTTCTTGATGACACGCAGGTCATATAAAAGAATAAAGACAACTCCTATGGCTCCTGCCGGTTGTCATACTCATCGACATGCAAGTCGTGAATCCTATTACAATAGCATGAACATCTCATACATCACATATAGATCATTCATCATTCATCACAACTTTGGCCATATCATATCACAAACCACTTGCTGCAAAAACAAGTTAGACGTCCTCTAATTGTTGTTGCAAGTTTTACGTGGCTGAATTAGGGTTCTAGCAAGAACGTTTTCTTACCTACGTTAAAGCCACAACGTGATTTGTCAACTTCTATTTACCCTTCATAAGGACCCTGTTCATCGATTCCGCTCCAACTAAAGTGGGAGAGACAGACACCCGCCAGCCACCTTATGCAACTAGTGCATGTTAGTCCGTGGAACCGGTCTCACGTAAGCGTACGTGTAAGGTTGGTCCGGGCCGCTTCATCCCACAATACCGCTGAAGCAAGAAAGGACTAGTAACGGCAAGAAAGTTGACAAATCTACGCCCACAACAAATTGTGTTCTACTCGCGCAAGAAGAACTACGCATAGACCTAGCTCATGATGCCACTGTTGGGGAACGTTGCAGAAAACAAAAATTTTCCTACTCGTTTCACCAAGATCATCTAGGAGTTCATCTAGCAACGAGTGAATAGATGCATCTACATACCTTGTAGATCGCGAGCGGAAGCGTTCAAAGAACGGGGATGATGTAGTCGAACACGACGTGATTCGAATCACCGGAGATCCTAGCACCGAACGGACGGCACCTCCGCGTTCAACACACGTACGGAACAGCCACGTCTCCTCCTTCTTGATCCAGCAAGGGAGGGAGGAGAGGTTGAGGGAGATGGCACCAGCAGCAGCACAACGGCGTGGTGTTGATGGAGCTGCAGTACTCCGGCAGAGCTTCGCTAAGCAATAAGGAGGTGGAGGAGGTGTTGGGGAGGGAGAAGGAGGCAACCAAAGGCCAAAGACTCAAGGTATGAAGTCCCTCCTCTCCCCCACTATATATAGGGGTGCCAAGGGGGGGTGGCCGGCCCTAGGAGATCCAATCTCCTAGGGGGTGCGGCGGCCAAGGGGGTTTCCCTCCCCCCCAAGGCACCTAGGAGGTGCCTTCCACTAGTAGGACTCCTCCCCCTTGGAAACCCTAGGCGCATGGGCCTAGTGGGGCTGGTGCCCTTGGCCCAAGCAGGCCAAGGCGCACCCCCTACAGCCCATGTGGCCCCCGGGGATGGGTGGCCCCACCCGGTGGGCCCCCGGGACCCCTCCGGTGGTCCCGGTACAATACCGATAACCCCGAAACTTGTCCCGATGCCCGAAACAGGACTTCCCATATATAAATCTTTACCTCCGGACCATTCCGGAACTCCTCGTGACGTCCGGGATCTCATCCGGGACTCCGAACAACATTCGGGTTACTGCATATACATATCCCTACAACCCTAGCGTAACCGAACCTTAAGTGTGTAGACCCTACGGGTTCGGGAGACAAGCAGACATGACCGAGACGACTCTCCGGTCAATAACCAACAGCGGGATCTGGATACCCATGTTGGCTCCCACATGCTCCACGATGATCTCATCAGATGAACCACGATGTCGAGGATTCTATCAACCCCGTATGCTATTCCCTTTGTCTATCGATATGTTACTTGCCCGAGATTCGATCGTCGGTATCCCAATACCTCGTTCAATCTCGTTACCGGCAAGTCACTTTACTCGTACCGTAATGCATGATCCCGTGACCAAACACTTGGTCACTTTGAGCTCATTATGATGATGCATTACTGAGTGGGCCCAGTGATACCTCTCCGTCATACGGAGTGACAAATCCCAGTCTTGATCCATGTCACCCAACAGACACTTTCGGAGATACCCGTAGTCTACCTTTATAGTCACCCAGTTACGTTGTGACGTTTGGCATACCCAAAGCACTCCTACGGTATCCGGGAGTTACACGATCTCATGGTCTAAGGAAAAGATACTTTGACATTGCAAAACTCTAGCAAACGAACTATACGATCTTGTGCTATGTTTAGGATTGGGTCTGGTCCATCACATCATTCTCCTAATGATGTGATCTCGTTATCAATGACATCCAGTGTCCATAGTCAGGAAACCATGACTATCTGTTGATCAACGAGCTAGTCAACTAGAGGCTCACTAGGGACATGTTGGTGTCTGTTATTCACACATGTATTACGATTTCCGGATAACACAATTATAGCATGAATAAAGACAATTATCATGAACAAGGAAATATAATAATAATGCTTTTATTATTGCCTCTAGGGCATATTTCCAATATAATTTTTTTACATACACCATAATATAAAATTTGAGGTGAACACGTAAAATGTGAATAAAATAATTAAATAATTGGTATATGAAGTTTAATATTATTGCACATAGAATTTCTCACATAAAGTATCAATAGGCGCGGCGTGCCACCGCACGGGCATGAAAATTCAACATGGCTCGCTAGCAAGTAAGTACCCAACATAATGAATTTGCAAGACAAACAATGATCTTGGCGATAATATGCAATGATTTCTCCGACGTGGCACTTCTTCGCATGTACCCCAACGTCCTCAGAGAGATGATTCCATCATTACATACAAAGGAGCTAAGACACTCGTTGGACAGGTAGAGGAATTTGCAAAAGCTCTTGACTACTTCATTACAAACTATCTTACAGGGGGCTATACTAGGATGATTTAACTCAACTAGGCCATCCGCAATCATTTACTTTCATGCATTTGCATCATTGTATATGGTATGTTCCATAGAACGGTCTCTATAATGTGTCAGTAAGTAGACCATATTAGTAGCGTGTACACTTCCGTTCATCAGTATTTATCATACATGGTGAGGGAGTCCTGGATTAGGGGGTGTCCGGATGGCCGGACTATACCTTCGGCCGGACTCCTGGACTATGAAGATACAAGATTGAAGACTTCCTCCCGTGTCCGGAAGGGACTTTCCTTGGCGTGGAAGGCAACCTTGGCGATACAGATATGTAGATCTCCTACCATTGTAACCGACTCTGTGTAACCCCAGCCCTCTCTGGTGTCTATATAAACCGGAGAGTTTTAGTCCGTAGGACGAAGAACAATCATACCATAGGCTAGCTTCTAGGGTTTAGCCTCTCCGATCTCGTGGTAGATCTACTCTTGTAATACCCATATCATCAATATTAATCAAGCAGGACGTAGGGTTTTACCTCCATCAAGAGGGCCCGAACCTGGGTAAAACATCGTGTCCCCTGCCTCCTGTTACCATCCGACCTAGACGCACAGTTCGGGACCCCATACCCGAGATCCGCCGGTTTTGACACCGACATTGGTGCTTTCATTGAGAGTTCCTCTGTGTCGTCGCCATCAGGAAGGATGCCTCATCCCGTCTTTAAAGACGGCACCGTTGCTAAGGGAGCTTTGGCTGTCGGCCAAACTCTCCAGCTAGGCGGTTTCCTTATGACCGCCTGTTCGGCTGCTGCGCCGACGATGACCTCTCGGGTCATCGAAAGCAATCTTCACGTCAGCTCGGAATTCGTCGAGCAGCTAGATCCAATGGAGCTCTCTTCCCTAAACAAGCTCTTGGATCGCATCGCCGCCCTGGGAGTCGCTACGGATTACGACCAGATTGGGCCTAAACCCGATCTGAGAGAGATTAACTCTCCCTAGGTCACCCATCACGTTGCCGTGGTAGAGGGACAGTGCGGCGACCCTTCATCTATCTTAAGGACTAGCTATGTCCGGATTCCCGATCCCTCCAAGCCGGATACCCGCGGAGGGGAGGATATCACTCAAGACCTGAACTTAAAGTCAGGCAACGGACTAGATTCATTGGGCCGCATCCAAGAATCCCAACGTCCGAGTTCGGAAACTCCTTGGCCCCTGGGTCTCAGATTGGGTGAGGTTTCGGATTTGATTCCACCCACCCACCTGTACATAAGCGATCTATCCAAAATTAGGCAAGAGCCCGAAGAAACAGTACATCATTACTGGGCCAGATTCCTCCTGGTTATGAACAGGATAAAGGACTGCCGCGAGGAAGACGCAATTTCATTCTTCTGCAATAATTGCACGGACAAGGGGATCCTCAACGCCATAAGTCGCCGTGATATTACACGCTTTGCTGACTTGGCGTCCATATTAAGAAAGTACTATGCGATGGAAAGCGCCTGGAAAACCGAAACAAAATTTTGGGACAATCCGGCCTTGAATTCAAACCCGGTCCAAAATAAAAGGGTGCATCATCGTCAGACACCCGGGTTCAATACCAAAAGGCAAAAGCCCTCTACAGGGCACGGAACCGTACTAGAAGGATGGCTTGATGGACCCTGTAAAATTCACAGTGCAGAGGGCGCCACACTAACTCACAACCTTAGAGCATGTTGGATACTCCGGCAGGTGGCAAAAATTGGCGAAGATCTTCTAATTCCAGAAGCCACAGAAAGCCACCCCAGAGAAACCAGTACAGTATTAACAGTCTTCGAGACTTTCGCATCAAATAATATGCGAAAGAGAACACTCCGCGGCCTTGCCGGAGTCTACCAAGTAGCAACTATAAACCCATGGAGTGACACGGCTATTACTTTTAACGCCAGTGACGAACCTAAATTCCGAACAGCCCGAGCACCAGCTGCATTGGTCCTCAGTCCAATAGTGGATGGCTTTCGTCTTACCAAGGTACTCATGGATGGCGGCAGCGGATTGAACCTCATTTATGAGGAAACCCTTCAAAAAATGGAAATAGACTGGAACCGCATTGAGCGAAGCAGCACAACCTTTAGAGGAATAATCCCTAGTCGGGAAGCGTGCTGTACAGGAAAAATCATAGTAGATGTGGTGTTTGGCACGCCGGATAATTACAGGTCCGAAGAGGTCACGTTCCAGGTGGCCAGTTCAGTAGCGGATATCACGCTCTGCTAGGGCGGGAAGCGTTTACAGTCTTCCAAGCAATACCCCATTACGGGTACATGAAGCTCAAATGCCCGGGCCTAACGGAATCATCACTCTCGTTAGTGATCCGGACATAGCACTCCGCGCCGAAAACAAGACAGCCGCACTGGCCCTCGAGGCGCTATCTGAAGCCCTAGCGGCTGAGGAACTGACTGCGCTGCGCTCCATGGTGAATAGGGACGATGTGATACTCGATAAAAGATCCAAGTCCACCTCCTTTAAACCGGTGGACGAAATAGTCAAATTCCAGGTTCATCCAACGGACCCTAATAAAACAGCTTCCATCGGGGCACAGTTACACCCTGATGTAGACGCCGCACTGCGAGAGTTCCTACGAGAGAACTGAGACATTTTCGCCTGGCACCCTTCAAACATGTCAGGAATCCCACGCAGGCTGGCCGAACACAGCTTAAATATCCTAAAGGGATTCAAGCCAATCAAACATGCTCTTCGGCGTTTTTCCGAACCTAAGAGACAGGCCATGGGAGAGGAACTAGCCAAGCTATTGGAGGCCGGATTCATCAAAGATATCAAACATCCGGACTGGCTAGCAAACCTGGTGATGGTACCAAAGAAGGACAAATCCTGGCGCTTGCGCGTTGATTTCAAAGACCTTAACATGGCTTGCCCAAAGGATCCCTTCCCTCTCCCCCGCATCGATCAAATTATCGACGCTACCGCAGGACACGATTCGTTGTGTTTCCTCGATGCATACTCCGGCTACCATCAAATAAAGATGGCAGAGTCAGATCAAGCCGCAACGGCATTCATCACACCATACGGCCCATTCTGCTTCAACACAATGCCCTTCGGGCTCAAAAACGCCGGCGCAACATATCAGCGCATGATTCAGACATGTCTGGCAAACCAGATCGGCAAAACAGTGGAGGCATACGTAGATGATGTGGTCGTTAAAACAAGACATGTCGAATCTCTAGTAGACGACTTGAGGCTAACATTCGATAACCTCCGAACATACGGCATCAAGCTCAACCCGGAAAAATGCATTGTCGGCGTTCCAGTCAGAAAGCTCTTGGGCTTCATTGTATCCGATAGAGGAATTGAAGCAAATCCAGCCAAGATCCGAGCTCTGTCACAATTGGATATCCCGAAGGACCTCAAACAAATACAAAAATTAACCGGATGCGTGGCGGCTCTAAGCCGCTTTATCTCCCGCTTAGGAGAAAAGGCCCTACCCCTTTACCACCTCCTTCGGCGCACCGAACACTTTGAGTGGACGGATGCAGCCACGGCCGGACTCGACAAAATAAAAGCCATCTTGGCAACAAACCCAGTCCTGGCCGCGCCAAACATTGGCGAACCAATGCTATTATACATTGCAGCAACCCATCAGGTCATAAGCGCAGTGCTCGTCGTCGAACGAGAAACGGACGAACACAAATTCCCCCTTCAAAAGCCGGTCTATTATGTGTCCACTGTCCTTACTCCGTGCAAGTCACGGTACCCGCATTATCAAAAGATTGCGTACGCGGTATTTATGGCATCCCGGAAGCTGCGACACTACTTTCAAGAGTGTTCAATAACAGTAGCCTCGGAAGTGCCACTTAACGATATTATAAACAACCGCGACGCGACGGGCCGGATTGCAAAACGGGCCATTGAGCTCCTCCCGTTTGACATAACTTACAAGCCACGACGAGCTATCAAGTCGCAAGTTTTGGCCAACTTCATCGCAGAATGCACGGAGGCCGAACTCCCTAAAGAGTACGACACATATTCAAACTGGGTAATGCACTTTGACGGCTCCAAAATGTTGGTCGGTCTAGGGGCTGGCGTCGTTTTGACGTCCCCCACAGGAGACACAGTTCAATATGTACTCCAGATAATGTACACAGACTCCAACAACGCAGCCGAATATGAGGCCCTTTTACATGGTCTCCGGATGGCAGTATCCATGGGCATTCAACGCCTAGAGGTGCGCGGGGACTCGAACCTCGCAATATCCCAAATAAATGGAGACTTTGATGCCAAGGATCCAAAAATGGCAGCTTATCGCAACGCCGTCCTAAAAATGTCAGCTCGGTTCGAAGGGCTCAAATTTCACCATATAGCTCGGGAAAATAATCAGGCGGCAGATGTCCTAGCACGCATCGGCGCAAAATGCGATGTAGTCCCCCCAACATCTTCTTGGAAAGGCTATTCAAGCCGTCCGTAGTATGGGAAGGGGAACCTGGCAATAGCAGCCCGGACCCAACCGCACTGCCCGACACCGAACACTCTGACACAATTGGAGGCTCTGCCAATGAAATAACACCTTCAGCCCACGTAATAATGGCCGTCATCGCCCCGTGGACAGAACCATTCCTCGCCTACCTTACCAGGCAGGAACTCCCTGAGGACCAAAATGAGACACGCTGCATAGTGTGGCGATCTAAAGCCTATAAAGTCCATGAGGGAGAGCTTTATAAGAAAAGCACTACCGGAGTCCTTCAAAGGTGCATCTCCGAAGAGGAAGGGCGGAACCTCCCATCTGAAATTCATGCCGGACTCGGCGGACATCACGCTGCAGCTCGATCCCTTGTAAGCAAGGCCTTCCGTACATGCTTTTATTGGCCGACGGCCCGGGCAGACGCCCAGGACTTAGTCCAACAATGCGTCGGTTGCCAGCTTTTTGCAAACCAAAGCCATATGCCACCCACCGCCCTCCAAACTATCCCCATCACTTGGCCCTTCGCAGTCTGGGGGCTTGACATGGTTGGACCCCTTAAAGGCGGAATCCACAAGAAAAAATACTTACTGGTCATGATGGATACGTTCACCAAATGGATAGAGGCCAAGCCTGTTAAGACGGCCGAATCCGGACCGGTGATAGACTTTATATCCGGGGTTGTACACCGTTACGGCGTCCCCCACAACATCATCACTGATAACGGCATGAACTTTACGGCCGATGAGGTAAAACTCTGGTGCAAAAACATGGGCATCAAGCTCGATTATGCTTCCGTCTATCACCCACAAACCAACGGCCAGGTCGAACGTGCAAATGATATTATCATGAGCGGCATCAAACCCAGATTAGTGCGGTCCCTTAAGGAATCTAATACGCACTGGGTAGAGGAGCTCGACTCCGTACTCTGGGGGCTGCGGACCACGCCGATTCGCACCACCGGATACACACCATTCTTCATGGTGTACGGCGTAGAGGCAGTTTTGCCCTGCGACATAATCCATGACTCACCTCGAGTGCGCATGTACGAAGAAAGAGAAGCCAAGCTCAATCGGCAGGACAGTTTGGACGCCTTGGAGGATGAGCGAGACGTGGCAAAAGCCCGTTCCGCATTCTATCAACAGCAGGCTCGAAGATACCAAAGCAGAGAAGTACGGGCCAAAAATTACAATGTTGGCGAATTAGTTCTACGCCTGTCGGACAAGAAAAAGGACAAACTCAAGCCCAAGTGGGAAGGTCCCTTCATAATTGACCAAGTCCTGACTGGTGGAGCGTACCGCCTGCGAGATGCATCGGATAACCGACTCGAGCCGAACCCATGGAACGCAGCCCGTCTACGAAGATTCTATGCCTAGCACCGGACTCTGTGTTCGTCTCCTTCCTCTGTCCATTTTTTACATACTTTCTGTCTTACATTTCTCTCCTTCTCCTCTCTCTTTCTCTTATAGCCTTTAAAGGCTCATAAAATGACGCGCTATCCGCGCTCATTAAACCTGGGGGCTTCTTTAAACAGAAGCTTATTTATACGGGCTTCATGCCCAACACATATGTCACACTTCCGCATGTACCTTTTATTCGCCATGATATGCATCGATATGACTTAAGTTTTGGCCAAGCTGGGTTGCCTGGCTCTTGTGCTTACCCCTACGTTCCTGATTGTTCTTCTAGATGGTAAAGGGAGCACCTCTGCGATTGTTACTGCCGGGTTAGCCGGATGTGTACCTCAGATTGGGTGAAGCCGAAAGCTAGCGTTCTTAAGGGAATATTCGGTCGGTGAACTAAAGATGATTTTTTTTTTATTATCTATACGCCCCCAGATGTTTTTCCTGCGCCTCTTTTCGCAGAATGGACATGCACTTTAGGGCATGCCTCCCAGGGAAAGGAACCCCTAACGGAACTATTCTCCCTGGAAGATGTTTCTTACTAACCATGTAATATAACATAACTAGTTGGGCACTTGTCTGTTCAAGCACTAATGACCCCTACGCCTGGTCTCCATGCATACCCCGGTTCTTATATAACCGCGAAGGTATTCGGACACACTCCGGACCGTCAGGTCCCGAGGTTGAAGCGAAAAGGTCGGCCATGACAAACGATCTACAATCCGGCTAGAAGGCATTACACATGTCAATTAAAATTACATAGTTAATCTGACTGATTGTATTCCTCTTCAATATCATCTAACAGGCTATCTAGTTTATAGTCCTGTTGGGAATACTTTCCGGCCAACTCTACTTGGCCGTATACTAAGCTCACAGGGATCTCCTTCCCATCGGGCCCTACGGGTCCGACCTTGGCCATGTGGTTTGGATCAGCCTTCGTGTACCGCTTCTTCACCATGGCCCAGGCCTCCCTGGTGCCTTGACGGCATGCCGACATCTTCCACAATCGGAAGCGTCGTCGCGCTCCCTTCAGCTTCTCCACAAGCTCTCCAAGGCCTTCGGGCATGGAGACGGATGGCCACAAGGCCTGGGAGACGCCTTGCATCACCTGCCGAACTCGCTCGTGCAGTTGTGAGAGCTCGGGAAGAAGGTCACCCGTAGAAGCGGGCATTTCCTCTGCAAGACGACCTGTTAGCATACCTATAGACATTACTCTGTTAGTCGACTTCCTCGCCGAACTCTTTTTTCAAAGTTCGTTTAAGCACTTACTATATATGTCGCGTCGAAGCTACTGATTCTCCTTCACGGAGTCCAACAGCTGGGCACGAACGTCCTTCAGTTCAACGCCCAGCTTGGTGTTGGCATCTTGGAGATCGTTCTTCTCCCGCCTCACCTTTGTCAGCACGCTCTCACCAGCCTTCAGCTGGCGTCAGAGTTGTTGCACTTCCGGGTTTAATCCGGCGCTATCTGCAATTTCATTTGTCAGATTTGCACCCACGCCGCACCTCGCAAAATACTTATCTTTCGAAGCGTATATTACCAGAGGGGGTCTCCTTGGGCTCCCCTGCCGCGGCTAGTGCGGCCTCAAGTTGGGCTTTGCACTCTTCCAGCTCATGGGACAACAGGGTATTCTTTTCTGCAAGAACCTGCATAACAGATGATCCTTAAATTAGTTATTCTAACTGTTTCAAGTCTCGGGGGCTACTGGTACATACATATAATTACCAAATTTTTCTTACCCGTATGTCTTTCACATACTGCTCTGTGGTTCTGGCTAGACCATTTTGAGTGGCACGAAGGTATGCGTCTCCCGAATTGAAGGCATCCAATGCCTCTTGGGAGAAACAAGCGTCGCGAAGAACTGTCCGGCGACGCCTGTGGTTCATGGCACTCTCCACCTCGGAATTGGTGGCAGACAGCCTGTTCGCATCCTCTGTTAGAGGAGCGTCCGATGCGCCCCTCGTGTTTGCCTCCGCTTCTGGACCAGGCTTTGGAGCCTGGCTGGTGGAGGCGCGATTGGCAGCCTCTCCGGATATAGTCCGGCGAGGTCTCTTCGTCCTGAAGAGAGCACGAGCGTTAATATGCCTCGTAGGAATAACACCTGGGAATAAGGCGGCGCGCTATACCTTTGCGCCGGTGCCTCAGTCCGGACCGCACTTCTTTTCAGCTCGCGGGGCCTTGCCGCCCCTCGTTGGCTAGTCGCCGCAGGCTTGGCCTCTCGTCTCAAGGACCTCCCCTGCAAAACACGGTTGTCATACGGCAATCGAAAACACGCGAGGATAGATCCCTTTTCAAAATGCTGGGACTCCGATCTCAGTTACCTGCGAGTCTGGGAGTAGCCCTGGATAATCGGCCGTAATGGCCACCAAGACGTTGTCCTTGCTCAATTGATGAAACACTCCATCAATCAGCTCCACAGCTAAGTCCGGATCCTCTTGAGAGGCCGGGTTGAGGGACCGTCCCAGATCCTCGGGTTGTGGAGGAGGGCTGTTTATTTCTTTAACAGCCTGGCGCAGTTCCTACGTTAAAGTCGTTAGACTGAAAATTTAACAATGGGAATATAAAACGGATGGGCAAGTAAAAGTGTCCACTTACCCAACTTGGGGGATTGTACATAGAAAATCCACCCCGTGGGTTGACGCGGAGAAATTCCTCCTCTTCTCCCTTGTACAAAGCGGACAAGGTCTTTATTAGAGCGGCAGCCGAATCCGGCCCCTTACGGCTGTAGCGGGTGGCGTCGTCCTCCCCGTTGAAGTCCCACATGGGGAGGCCTCTATACTGAAGCGGTTGCACCCCTCGCATGATGCATGCGGCCATGACCCCGATCATGATCAGTTCGGAATGAGCTAACAATCTTATCCGGCCCATCAGGTAAATAATGTCCCTGTCACTTTCCCTCCGAGGGCTCCGTGGACACCAGCTTAAGCGCTTCTTTAGGGGAGCACTGTCGAACTTCGGGAGGCCGATCCAGACAAGATCCGGCAGCGGGACGTCCTCTATATAAAATCATTCCGAAGGCCAATCCTCGGATGCCTTCTTTGGGGTTCCGGATAGATATCCGGTCCCGGCAATGCGCCACACTTTGGCTCCGCCCACTTGATATATCGACCCCTCCTTAGAGCGGGGCACAAGGCAGAATAGCCTTTTCCACAACGCGAAATGATCCTCGCAGCCCAAAAACAGCTCGCAAAGGGCTACGAAGCCCGCGATATGCAATATGGAGGCAGGCGTGAGGTTGTGCAGCTGGAGGCCGTAGAACTCCAGAAGCCCTCGGAGAAACGGATGAATTGGAAATCCGAGCCCTCTTATTAAGTAAGGGGCAAGGCATACCCGCTCTCCTTTGGAGGGATTAGGGGCGCTCTCCGCTTGCTCTCCGCCATTATAGGTGGCAAGTCCGGCTCGAACCGGGACCATATAGGCCGGGGGGAGAAATCCCTTGGTCTGGAGCTTCACTAGCTCGCTGTGCGGGATGGAGCACCTCTTCCAATCTCCAGGCTGAGGGCTGGAAGGGCAAGAGGAGGAGCTGCGGCGGCCGGCCATGATAGAATGGACCTCTGTCGGATACGCTCTGATGAATACACACGGAAGGGAGAAGGTGCGGTTTGGATCTAAATCCTCGTCCCCTTAAATAGGCGGCTCATTCACGCGACTAGGGGTGTAAATATAAAAAACACCCTGACTTTTCGTATTCGTTTGACACGTGGAAAACGGCCATCATTGGGCGTAGAAGCCAAGGAGCACTACATTTACAAGAGAGAGAAGTGCATATATCAACCTTCAACTCTTTGGTCGGTCTAATATACACCCCTCGTCTATTATACCGTCTAAGTTGCACCCTCCAACTATCAAAACCAGACGAATTACCCCCCTGTCTCGCCTTGACCCTGGTTTTGGTCTAGTCAACTTGTCCAGTCAGCATGCCATGTCAACAATGAAATGAATATATAATGCATAAATCGATAATTTGAAAAATATCTAATCTGCTGGTCAAAATTTGGCAGCATTTTGGTGCCATTTGGTACCATTTGAGCATCATATGAACAAATAAAAAGGCTTGAACATAACTGGTCACATATACATATATATAGGTCTGAAACACACATACATAGGTCTCACATACATATAGATAGGTCTGATACACACAAAGGTCTCACAAATAGGTCTGACACATATGTCTCACATAGATAGGTCTGATCGATACCCAAACCTCACAAGCACACAAATAACTCTCAATTTTCAATTCCCAGCAAGCTTCGAAACCGAGCATATTTGGCCTTGCCAGTCCCCTTGCCTTTGTTACTGCCATTGCTACTGCTCCTCTCTTTGGTAACTTTGCTGCTAGTTGTCGCGCGAGAAGTACCAGTGCAAACATTGACATTCACATTCGAGCTTCCATGTACATTGAAGGTATTTCCAGAGAAATTATTTGACCTACTGTTGTTATTAGTTGGCGCCCTTCTCTTTGCTTGTCTTGGTGGTGCCATCTCCACGGTGGCCCTTCTTTTGTGTGAAGTGCTTTGTTGTGAACTCTGTAATAGAACAATTAGATGTACTACATTATATCAGCAGTGGCACAAAAAAGAAAGTACGGCGGAAAAATATGGTGAACGAGCTTACCAGAACAGGTGCTTCACTTGGCGGACGAGCACTTCCCCTAGGAGCACTAGGCGTAGAAGAAAGTGGAGCAATACCACTAGGAGCAGAAGTAGATGGAGCACTAGCACTAGGCACTCCATTTCTTTGTTTGCAAGTTGTTTTGTTGTGTCCACTTTGCTTGCACAAGCTACACTTGATCACTGTGCCAACCTTGCTAACTTTGCTAGTCTTTGGTTTTTCTTCATCTTTTCTTGTTCTACACTTCTTTTTCCTACCAGGCATATTGATGTGCCTAGGTGCTTTTGGTTTTGGTCTCTGAGACACAGGCCATGTAGCTCTTCCCTCAAGAGGTTGCAGGCAATAAGCATAAGTTTTTTTTGAAATTATCCACTCTGTAGCAATCAGCAATGTAATCATCCAATTTGTTTGTAGTGCAGTGTATGCAACTGATGGCATGAGAGCAAGGAAGGCCTGACAACTGCCAATACCTACAACTACATGTCCTGTCATGCAATCTGACAGTGTACCTATGTACTCTTGTCTTCACTTCATATGCATCATTGCCATTAAAAATTGCATGACAATAAGCAGAATAATCTATGCTTTTCTGTAGCTTCTTCAGTACTTTTGGACAGATGATGCCAGTCCAACTTTCCATTTCACTTCTCATTTCTTGTATCCTGATCATAATTTGTTGCCTAATTGTTTCGAACATTGTTATCACAAGATATAATCTAGCCTCAACTATCCATTTGTTAAAAGTTTCAGAAATGTTGTTGTCCACAGAATCACAACAACTTCCTAACCTGAACCAAGCCCTGCTCCAGTGTTGTGGGTCTGTGTTCATAACATCCCTTGCTCCATCAGGTGTGCATTGTGCTAACTTGGCCCTTGCAAGATTGAACAACATTGTGCAAGGTGCTTTTGCACAAGCCCAGAATAGCTTTTGCCAGTCCTTTTCCCTATATTTTTTCCTCCAGTTAGCATATATGTGCCTAGAACAATTCCTATGCTCTGCCATTGGAGCCCAGTGGTGAACAACATTCAATATTCCTTTTTGCTGATCAGAAATTATAACCCAGCCATCACCATCTCCAACTTTCAGATCATTAAACAACAAGCTACAAAACCAGTCCCAAGATTCATTGGTCTCCTTATCCACAAGTGCCCATGCTATTGGATACATCTGATGATTTGCATCTCTACCAACGACACTTAATATCTCTCCTGCTCTCCCTTTCAAAAAGCATCCATCTAAGGATATAACTTTCCTACACCCAGCTAAGAAGCCCTTCTTACAAGCATCAAAGCACACATAAAGTGGTGGAATGTTGGTTCTTCAAAATCTGGGTGAAGCTTGACCACACAAGTAGTCCCAGGGTTGCTTCTAAGTAACTCAAGTTGGTAATCAAACACTTGGTTGTACTCTCCCTCTTTAGCCGCAAGCATTTTTCCAATGACAAGTGCTTTTGCTCTCTTGATTTTGGATATTGACACATTTGCAAACATTTTTTCCTGCACGGTTGACTTTAATTGCTGGATTGACCATTCTGGACATGACATTATCAAACTCTCAAACTTTTCTGCAATCCGTCTACTTGTAACTAGTGCACTATCTTTCCTTTTTGGACAAGTGTGTTCCTCCGTAAATGAAGTAATCTGCCAACTTTCAAACTTTGATGTTTTCCTCAACAAACACACCCAAGGACAATGAGGCCATGTGCACTTTGCCCTTACTCTGACTCCCTCATCTTTTAAGAACTTGATTTCTTTTCTTTCCTTCAGTGCATAACGAATGATTGCATCTTTGAACTCCTTCTTCCCACTAAATGTCATACCCAAGGTGAACTTGATCACTTATGCTTTCTTATTAAACCTAGCATATTCAGACTCACGCTTGATAAGTTCACCATCACTATCCTCGTCATAAGATTCATCCTCTTCGGCACTTGAGTCATCTTCATAATTGCCTTCAGGTTTAACTACATTCAATGCTTCAAACTCATACTCAAGTGCAAGTTTTTCAGCTGCCATCTTCTTGCTCCTTTTGAATTTCTTGTAATCTTGCTTAATAGCATCTGCCTCATCGTCATCCGATGAACAATCTGGTGGCACAAAGTCACTATCATCGGAGCTGCTTTCTACATCAATTGGCTTTTCCTTTGCGGACTTCTTCTCATCAGCAGTAGCTACATAATCGTCTTCAGCCCAATCTTCTTCCTCACTAACTTCTTCATCTTGCACGGCCGGATCCTCCACATACACATCAGCCACACCTGCATTTGTTGTACATGCTGACAGTGTTTCAACAGACTTGTCCTCAGACAACATCAACAATCCATCAAATAAATCCTTCCCAGGGAAGAGCCAGTGCAATTGCTGTCCGTCCACTGTGACATAATGCTCACTCAAACATTGTTGAATTCTCTGTAAGCTCAAGGTTGCTCGATCTAAAAAGGACATTGCTTCTTTGCCCCCACATACTGTATTGTCTTCCCGTCATTGATAAATTCCTCATTGAAATGAAAATGGACAGCAATACAATCTGCTGGATCCATAACCTATGATTACAAAAAAATAAATGAGATAAAATCACTTTGTTGCAGAGGACCCAAATCATCCCTAAGTGAGCCTTATGAACTATTCTATGAAAGACGGAGAAGATGGCAGAAGTGGGCGGGGGAATATTGCTCACCTAATTCTTCGCGTCCTCAACCTCGCGTCCGAGCGCTGGAAGAACTTGGCAAGCTATGGCGGCGACGATACTTCACCATCGAGATCAGCCTAGGGGCTGCGGGCTCTGCTTGGAGTTGGGGTAGGAGCTCTGCCCGTGGAGGGGATAACTGGAGGAGGCGACGACAGCTTCAGATCGGCCGGTGGCGGGAGCAACTCAGGCGGCGGTGAGGAGAGACCGGGGCGGCGGCGCTGGTCTCCTCGGGAGAGACCGGGGCGGCGGTGGGAGGGAGAGGG
>NC_057797.1:106709384-106713927 GCF_018294505.1 Triticum aestivum
GGCGGTGGGGAGAGATCGGGGCGGCGGTGGGGAGAGATCAGGGCGGCGGCGCTGGTTTCCTCAGTGCCAGGCGGCGGTGGGGAAATCTGAGAGAGAGAGATCGAACAAGAGAAAGGGGGTGCTCGGGCTGTGTAGGTTAAGTCAGACGTGGCATGCTGACTGGACGAGTTGACCTGGTCAACATGTGCTAACTGGACCAAAACCAGGGTCAAGGCGAGACAGGGGGTAATTCGTCTGGTTTTGATAGTTGGAGGGTGCAACTTAGACGGTATAATAGATGAGGGGTGTATATTAGACCGACCAAAGAGTTGAAGGTTGATATATGCACTTCTCTCTTTACAAGAAACCGAACACTATTCAACAGGTACACGGAATTTGGAGGAGAACCCGCCTTGCAATGCCAAAGACAATCTGCGCGCCGGACTCGTCGTCATTGAAGTCTGGTTCAGGGGCTACTGAGGGAGTCCTGGATTAGGGGGTGTCCAGATGGCCGGACTATACCTTCGGCCGGAGTCCTGGACTATGAAGATACAAGATTGAAGACTTCGTCCCGTGTCCGAAAGGGACTTTCCTTGACGTGGAAGGCAACCTTGGCGATACGGATATGTAGATCTCCTACCATTGTAACCGACTCTGTGTAACCCTAGCCCTCTTCGGTGTCTATATAAACCGGAAAGTTTTAGTCCGTAGGACGAAGAACAATCATACCATAGGCTAGCTTCTAGTGTTTAGCCTCTCTGATCTCGTGGTAGATCTACTCTTGTACTACCCATGTCATCAATATTAATCAAGCATGACGTAGGGGTTTACCTCCATCAAGAGGGCTCGAACCTGGGTAAAACATCGTGTCCCCTGCCTCCTGTTACCATCCGACCTAGACGCACAGTTCGGGACCCCTACCCGAGATCTGCCGGTTTTGACACCGACACATGGTTGCAATAAATGTACTCATTTTCCACCTTTTAGAACTCTTTCTGGGTTTTAGTTATACGATTCTGTCATTAAAAATATAACAATGACCTTTACGATTCGTATAAATATAATGCATCACCAGGTGCGGCGTGCCGCCGCGCGGGCTATGCTAGTATCATTCTATGATATCGAGCCTCCATCTACCATTTTTCATTTTCCCATGCTGCCGGTTGCCCAACAATCGACGTGTTTTTTTTGCGATGACCAACTAGGAACGTGTATTTTTTTGCGAGAAGGGTATGATTTGAGTGCCCGTATTTTGAAAGCAATTTACTACTCGACAACGTTGATCCTTGATGCTGAGTTGGGGAACCATCCCTCGCAGGTCTGGAGGTTCATTGCAGAAGGTAGAGACACTCTCGAATTGGGGCTCATAAAAACGGATTGGTAATGGAGAGGACACTGACATATGGTCGGATAACTGGATTCCTCGAGATTTCAAATTACGACCATGGTGTTCTAAAACTACAAATCCACCACACTGAGTTACTGATTTAATTGACCACAACACAACATCTTGGGACGTTGCAAAGCTGGATGAACACTTCATAGCTATGGATAAAGAGGCAATCCTAAATATCCCTCTTAGCTTGTGGGTGCAGGACGATTTTTGGTCGTGGCACTATGATAATAAGGGAGTTTTCTCAGTGAAATATGCGTATAGATTTTTGGCGGCAACAAAGAAGCAGAGAACGGATTGGCTTGAACACAAACCGGGCCACTCGGATATTGAGGCAGACCAAAAATCTTTGGCTAAGGTGTGGGGATTGCAAGTGTCATCGAAGATTAAGGTCTTTGCATGGCGTCTTGCACAAACGTCCCTCCCCACAGGTGATGTCCGGCACCATAGAAAGATGACCGATTCAGCAACTTGTTCCCTTTGTCATTCAGCGGTTGATTCTTGGAGACATTCTCTCTTCGATTGTTACATGGCGAAGGCGGTTTGGGTACTTGCGGTCGAAGAACTAACCGATGTTATTATCTCCAAACGCTCTGAGGACGCAAAGCTATGGATCTTCTGGTTAGTGGATACACTCCCTCCGGCAGACCTCACTCGAGTGTTGGTCACGATGTGGTCTATCTGGTGGGCTAGGAGGTGAGCGATACATGATAATCAATTTCAGAGCCCAATGAGCACATCTTGTTTTGTTACTAAGTTCCTGGAGGATTTGGAAGCAGTTCTGTCAAGGACTTCTACTCCTAGGGCCCGTCATGCAACACCAGGGGAAGTTGCATGTAAGGGCCAGGGAGCCGAATGAAATACAAAGAGATCTGCATATGACGGGAACAAGACAGCGCCAAGCTTTAGGCTGGCCACCACCATCACAACATGACACTAAGATAAATGTTGATGGCGGGCAGGCCAGTAGTGGAAAACTTGGAGCAGCAACAGCGGTGTATAGAGACAAGCATGATCTATTTCTCGACGCCTCAACGGTCGTGTATGATGGCCTTGTTGACCCGGCGACATTGGAGGCACACGCGTGCAACAAAGCCTTATCCCTAGCGACGGATCTCTAGGTTCAGTCCGTCTGCATTGCTACTGATTGTGCAGAGGCAGTGACCAACATTTGATTCTTTGCTCCATGCCGTTATGCAGCCATACTCCGAGATATTAATCATCGTAGGGAAGCATTTCTTAATCTGGAGTTTGTTCATGAAAAGAGGGTACACAATGGAGAGGCTCATTCTCTTGCAAAGGCAGTTTCTTCCTTACCTCTTGGGCATCCTGTGTGGCTTGATGTTTTGTCCAATATTATCTGTATTTCTATGAACTTGGATGTTTAATAAAGGTTTACAGTTCTAAAAAAAGAAGATAAAAGAACCATGAGTTTGTCTTAAAAAAAGTATCAACTTATTCGATGGTTATGGTTTTTGACCACTGTAAACCGAATGTACACCAGACACTAAAAACCGCCTAACAATCATACATTGAACAAACAAACAAATTGGTTAAAACAGTTTGGTTCGATTCGGTTTTCCAGTTTTTGGTGTGATAGTGTCCATCTCTACAGACAGCTAGGTTCGGATGAGGTCAACAGTGATCTCAACCAAACTACAGTTTCTCACCTGGAACAGAGAAACAAAAAGAGTTTTGAAGAAATGGAATTCCTAAGATTCCATATAAAGGTATTCTGTCACCGTTTAGAGCAAATGAATTTCTACCCTAAGATTTCATTTCGAATTCCTACTGCGAACATCTCAGTTCATGTGGTTCTAGACTTTGCAGCAAGCTGATTGTAAAAAAGAAGAAGCTGATTTTGCAGTCTATGCCGTTAGGTCTACATATATGTAATCTGACTGATATCAAAATGGAAATCAGATGATGCTGGTTAGACATTCTATTTTCTTTTTCTGTTTTTTTTTGGTATACTTGTGTTTCGAGTTTGTGCGTCCCAACCCTAAACTTCCCACTTCCTCCTCCGCCGCCCCTCTCCCGCGCCTACCCCCCTGCTCGACCCCCCCTCTGCCGCCGCCGGCGCCGCCACGAAGCACGGGGCCGATGGAGGTCGACGGCGAGGCCCGCCCGTTCCTCCTCTTCTCCAAGCCCAAGTCCAGTCGCCGGACCGAGCCTCAGCCCCAAGTCCAGTCCCAGCCGAAACCCCCAAAACCCGACCTTTCTCCCGCCGTCCAGACCGACCACGGCGGCTCTGGCGACTCCGACGACTCCGGCTCCGACTCTGACGCCGACCCGGCACCCACCGTCGAGACCGACCACGGCGACACCTGCAGCGCGGACGGCGCCGCCGCCGACGCGCTCGCCTCCTTCGCGGACCTCGGCCTGTCGGAGTGGCTGGTCGACGTGTGCACCTCCCTGGGTATGCGGCGCCCCACGGCCGTGCAGCGGCGGTGCATCCCGCGCGCGCTCGCCGGCGAGAACGTGCTCGGCATCGCCGAGACGGGCAGCGGCAAGACGGCCGCGTTCGCGCTCCCCATCCTGCACCGCCTCGGCGAGGACCCCTTCGGCGTCGCCGCGCTCGCGCTCGCGCCCACGCGGGAGCTCGCGGCGCAGCTCGCCGAGCAGTTCCGCGCGCTCGGCTCGCCGCTGGGGCTCAGGTGCCTCGCGGCGATTGGAGGGTTCGACTCGCTCGCGCAGGCCAAGGGCCTCGCGCGCCGTCCCCACGTTGTCGTGGCCACCCCCGGCCGCATCGCCACGCTCATCAAGAACGACCCTGACCTCGCCAAAGTCTTCGCCCGCACCAAGGTTGGCATTCGGTTACTCTTTTAGCAGTCATACGCCAAGATATAGCAACTACTTGCTTGCCTACTTGTGCTATGGCCTGCTGTCATGTACAACCGCACATCGAATTTCTCATCCTGACTCAAAATGCATATGGTTTGCTGCTATTAGAAAGACAAAATATGCCCATATAGTCGCTAAACTTGTATGTCGTAAAGATTTCTGTAGGCAATGTTAGTGGTGTGTTATCTTGCAAATAGTAGTAGAGATGTTATGCTATTTGACTGTCATAAGAACCTATAAATGATGTGCTGCTTTTTTTTTTGTGATGAATCAAGGTGTTTTGTCAGTATCATGATGCGAAGAAACTATTGGTAGCACGCCTTTGTG
>NC_057797.1:106714186-106714847 GCF_018294505.1 Triticum aestivum
TTGCGTAACATCGAGATGCTCCTTAAGTGGTTCATGATTTGGTCTGTGTGATCACCGGAATTTGAGTGATCTTTGTTCCTACAGTAAGCAATTAACTGCATCTCAAGCATCTAGAATTAGCTAGGTTACTCGGATACTGATAGTGTGATACAACTTTTTTTTTCTGAATAGTGCAGATACCGCGATACATTTGTACTACCTCTGTAAACTAATATAAGAGCGTTTAGATCACTACTTTAGTATTCTAAACGCTCTTATATTAGTTTACGGAGGGAGTATATATGAAATAAACATTTTAAAATATAATAACAATAATTATATATGAAAAGAAGACAGTTTACTACCAAGGAAAATGCACCGTAAACATTGTCCTAGGTTTCTTCAGGCAGTGAAACTTCGATTTGAAGCTGCTGAAGAGTAGGGCACGTCACATTTGGGCACGATCCGATCCCCTTATTGGACATCTTAAGCAAATGTGCTTCTTCTGTAGCTACCTCTATATTCATGAGTACAATACTTGCATCTGAATCACACACCTCCACCTCCTGCACCTCTTTCTAAGATATCCACAAAGGCTTGTTACCTAGATCATTTGCCGGCACATCCTAAAGTAGTGTGAAGCACATACAACATTATACAATGAGAAGACCAACTTAGCAAA